>NC_133124.1:117412801-117440301 GCF_048418815.1 Hemitrygon akajei
CACTCATTTAAACTTTCTGTGGATGTAAAGAATGACCACTTCTCCTCAGCATTTGCTCCTGATCTGGTACACTGCATTGACACATCAGTGTAGAGGGGATTATTTTAGCATAGCTGCTGCTTTTAAGCATAACAAATGTCCGTAGGTAATGCGTTACCAATTGTACAATGGTCAGCTGTGGTCACAGTACAAATCTGTCTTGTATTGCAGCACTGAGTTATCCAGCTCCATTTGTACTTAAAGAAGCAAAAGTTTTCTTTAGAATGTGTGAAGAATTCTTCTTGAATCTGAGACAAAGCTGCAATAACAAACAGTGGGGGGAGGATTTTAATTGTTATCAACAGTTCACTTTTGAAAAAAATGATCATTACACGGTCAGTTTCATCTCACAGTGTTTCCACCACAAGCAGGGAAGGTTCAGGCATAAACGGGAGACACTGCCTAGCAGAGCGGTCATCGATGGAGTGATCTGCGGCAGAGTGGTAGGGCTTTGGTGATAATGGGTTGAGGCGAGGGAAGTTACCTGTGAGGAATAGAAACAGCAAGTATGTCTGTGAAGCCGGTGTTCTGTACTGAGTGTCAGATGTCGGAATTCCAGGAGACTCCCAGCCTCCCAGATGGCCACATCTGTGCCAGGTGCGTCAAGCTGCATCTCCTTAGGGACAGAGTTAGGGAACTGGAGATGCAGTTCGGTCTGGTCAGGGAAAGTGAGGAGGTGATAGAGAAGAGCTGTATGCGAGTAGTAACACCGGGGCCTCAGGAGACAGATAAGTGGGTAACAGTCAGGAGAGGGAAGGGCAGAGTCAGATACTAGAGAATACACCTGTGGCTGTCCCGCTTAACAATAAGTACTCCTGTTTGAGTACTGTTGGGGGGGTACAGCCTACCTGGGGGGAAGCAACAGTGGCCACACTTCTGGCACAGAGTCTGGCCCTGTGGCTCAGAAAGATAGGGAAAGGAAGAAGGCAGCAGTGAGAGGGGCTCTGTAGTTCGGGGGTCAGACAAACGATTCTGTTCATGCAGGAAAGAAACGCAGATGGTAGTTTGCCTCCCAGGTGCCAGGGTCCTGGTTTCTGATCATGTCCATGATATCCTGAAGTGGTAAGGTGAACAGCCAGAGATTGTGGTACACATTGGTACCATCGACATGGGTAGGAAAAGGGAGGTGGTCCTGAAAACAGACTACAGGGAGTTAGGAAGGAAGTTGAGAAGCAGGACCTCAAAGGTAGTAATCTCGGGATTACTGCCTGTGCCACATGACAGTGAGTATAGGAATAGAGGGAGGTGGAGGATAAATGCTGGCTGAGGGATTGGAATAGGGGGCAGGGATTCAGATTTCTGGATCATTGGGCCCTCTTCTGTGGCAGGCGCAACCTGTACATAAAGGACGGGTTGCACTTGAATCTGAGGGGGACCAATGTCCCTGTGGGGTGGTTTGATAAGGCTACTGGAGAGACTTTAAACCAGAATTGCTGTGGGGTGGAAAATGAACTGAAGAAAGGGAGGAAGAGGTGGTTGGCTAACAAATAGAGAAAGCTTGTAGACAATGTGAGAGGGAGGATGGGCAGGTGATAGAGAAGCAATGTGCTCAGACTGATGATTTGAGATGTGTCTATTTTAATGCAAGAAGCATCATGAACAAAGCAGATGAGCTTAGAGTGTGAATCCGTACTTGCAGCTATGATGTTGTGGTCATTACAGAGACTTGGATGCCTCAGGGGCAGGAATGGTTACTTAAAGAATGCCAGGCTTTAGATGTTTCAGAAAGGACAGGGAGGAAGGCAAAAAAGGTGGGGACGTGGCACTGCCGATCACTATCACGGCTGCAGAAAAGGAGGAAGTCATGGAGGGATTGTCTACTGAGTCTCTGTAGGTGGAAGTTAGAAACAGGAAGGGGTCAATAACTCTACTGGGTGTTTTCTATAGACCACCCAATAGTAACAGGGACATCGAGGAGCAGATAGGGAGACAGATTCTGGAAAGGTGTTATAATTGCAGCGTTGTGGTGGGAGATTTTACTTTCCCAAATATTATATAACCATATAACAATTACAGTATGGAAACAGGCCATCTCGGCCCTTCTAGTTCATGCCAAACGCTTACTCTCACCTAGTCCCACTGACCCTCACTCAGCCCATAACCCTCCATTCCTTTCCTGTCCATATACCTATCCAATTTTGCTTTAAATGATAATACCAAACCTGCCTTTACCATTTCTACTGGAAGCTCATTCCACATAGCTACCACTCTCTGAGTATAGAAATTCCCCTTCATGTTCCCTTAAACTTTTGCCCCTTAACTCTCAACTCATGTCCTCTTGTTTGAATCTCCCTTACTCTCAATGGAAAAAGACTATCCACGTCAACTCTATCTATCCCCCTCATAATTTTAAATACCTCTATCAAGTCCCCCCTCAACCTTCTACGCTCCAAACAATAAAGACCTAACTTGTTCAATCTTTCCCTGTAACTTAGGTGCTGAAACCCAGGTAATATTCTAGTAAATCTTCTCTGTACTCTCTCTATTTTGTTGACATCTTTCCTATAATTCGGTGACCAGAACTGTACACAATACTTCAAATTTGGCCTCACCAATGCCTTGTACAGTTTTAACATTACATCCCAACTCCTATACTCAATGCTCTGATTTATAAAGGCAACATACCAAAAGCTTTCTTCACCACCCTATCCACATGAGATTCCACCTTCAGGGGACTATGCACCATTATTCCTAGATCACTCTATTCTACTGCATTCTTCAATGCCCTACCATTTACCTTGTATGTCCTATTTGGATTATTCCTACCAAAATGTAGCACCTCACACTTACCAGCATTAAACTCCATCTGCCATCACTCAGCCCACTCTTCTAACTGGCCTAAATCTCTCTGCAAACTTTGAAAACCTACTTCATTATCCACAACGCCACATACCTTAGTATCATCTGCATACTTACTAATGCAATTTATTGATTTTGGCATTTCCCTATAGCAAGGGGTTAAGATGAGGTG
Organism: Hemitrygon akajei; assembly: GCF_048418815.1. Classification (NCBI taxonomy): domain Eukaryota; kingdom Metazoa; phylum Chordata; class Chondrichthyes; order Myliobatiformes; family Dasyatidae; genus Hemitrygon; species Hemitrygon akajei. The sequence goes on from NC_133124.1 coordinate 117,415,812, forward strand.
GAGTTTGTTAGCTGTGTTCAGGAAGGTTTCTTAACACAATATGTAGATAAGCCTACAAGAGGAGAGGATGTACTTGATCTGGTATTGGGAAATGAACCTGGTCAGTGGGAGAGCATTTTGGAGATAGTGATCACAATTCTATCTCCTTTACCATAGCATTCGAGAGGGATAGGGACAGATAAGCCAGAAAAACATTTAATTGGAGTAAGGGGAAATATGAAGCTATCAGGCAGGAACATAGAAGCATAAATTGGGACAGGTGTTCTCAGTAAAATGTGGCAAATGTTCAGCTGATATTTCTGTGGCGTTCTGCGTAGGTATGTTTCAATCAGACAGGGAAAGGATGGTAGGGTACAAGGACCAAGGTGTAGAAAGGCTGTTGAAAATCTAGTCATGAAGAAAAGAAAAGCTCATGAAAGGTTCAAAAAACTAAGTGATGATAGAAATCTAGAAGATTATAAGGCTAGCAGGAAGGAGTTTAAGAATGAAATTTGGAGAACCAGAAGGGACCATGAGACGGCCTTGGTGAGCAGGATTAAAGAAAACCTCATGCATCCTACAGGTATGTGAAGAACAAGGGGATAAGACACGAGAGAATAGGACCAAACAAGTGTGACAGTGGAAAAGTGTGTATGGAACCGGAGGTAATAGCAGAGGTACTTAATGAATAGTCTGCTTCAGTATTCACTATGGAAAAGGTTCTTGGTGATTGCAGGGATGACTTACAGTGGATTGAAAAGCTTGAGCAGGTAGACATTAAGAAACAGGATGTGCTGGAGATTTTGGAAAGCATCAATTTGGATAAGTCTCCGGGACCAGATGAGATGTACCCCAGGCTACTGTGGGAGGTGAGGGAGGAGATTTCTGAGCCTCTGGCAATGATCTTTGCATCATCAATGGGACGGGGGAGGTTCTGGAGGATTGGAGAGTTGCAGATGTTGTTCCCTTATTCAAGAAAAGGAGTAGAGATAGCCAGGAAATTATAGACCAGTGAATCTTACTTCAGTGGTTGATAAGTTGATGGAAAAGATCCTGATAGGCAGGATTTATGAACATTTGGAGAGGCATAATATGATCTGGAATAGTCAGCATGGCTTTATGAAAGGCAAGTCATGCCTTACGAGCCTGATTGAGTTTTTTGAGGATGTGATAAATGTAGAGCAGTAGATGCAGTGTATATGGATTTCAGCAAGGCATTTGATAAGGTACCCCATGCAAGGCTTATTGAAAGTAAGGAGGCATGGGATCCAAGGGGAGCTTGCTTTGTGGATCTTGTATTGGATTGCCCACAGAAGGCAAAGAGTGGTTGTAGACAGGTCATATTCTGCATGGAGATCAGTGACCAGTTGTGTGCCTCAAGGATCTGTTCTGGGACCCCTTCTTCTTCTTTATAAATGACCTGGATAAGGAAGTGGTGGAATGGGTTAGTAAATTTGCTGATGATACAAAGGTTGGGGGTGTTGTGGATAGTGTGAAGGGCTGTCAGAGTTTACAGTGGGAGATTGATAGGGTGCAAAACTGGGCTGAGAAGTTCATCCCAGATAAGTGAGAGGTGGTTCATTTTGATAGGTCAAATATGATGGCAGAATATTGTATTAAGGTAAGACTCTAGGCAGTGTGGAGGATCAGAAGGATCTTGGGGTCTGAGTCAATAGGACACTTAAAGCTACTAAACAGGTTGACTCTGTGTTTAAGAAGGCATACGGTGCATTGGCCTTCATCAACTGTGGGATTAAGTTTAAGAGCTGAGGGGTAATGTTAGAGCTATATAGGACCCTGGTCAGACCCCACTTGGAGTACTGTGCTCAGTACTGGTCACCTCAGTACAGGGAAGATGTGGAAACTAGTTCACATCACACTATAATCTTTGCACCCTCCTATTATTTTGTACTTGTTACTGTCTTTATTATTATCATGAAGACATGAGACACAAATAAGTGTTGGAATGTTGAGCAAAAAACAAGATGCTGGAGGAACTCAACTGGTCAGGCGTCCGTGGAGGGAAGTGGATAGTCGATGTTTCACTTCGAGAAATTCACCAGTATCCAACTAACACTTTCTAGCTCTTATTTCACTCCTTTCCTTCATCTTTTTATACTGGCTACCTCCCCACTCTCTTTTAGTCCAAATGAAGGGTCTTGATATGAAATATCAACTGTCTATTTCCCTCCACAGATGCTGTATGACCTATTGAGTTCCCTCAGCATCGTGCTTAATTCGTATTAAGACCGACACTGTTTACTCTGTCAGCTTCACTCGAACTAGGAATTTCATTGCATTCTGGTGTATATAATGATAAACTGAACCTGGGTTGCTTGTTGCTTTTTAAATTTAGATGACCTGGGTGTATACCATTTTAGTTTAGCTATTTTGAAAATTTCTGTTGTGCTCCTCGTGTGTTTTTTAAGATGTCGCAAAGCTTATGTGTATAACTACTGTTGCAATGGAGGAAATCTGGCAGTCAGTTGACACCCATGATCATCAGGCTCGGCTAATTATCTCATGAATGTCGGACTGGATCTTGAACTTCCTAGCCTGCTTTCTGTGTTTGCATACCCCACATCTCCAACACTCTTCCCTAGGACGCATGTATGATTGGTGACTCCTGGGATCAATTGACCTAGAGGTTAGCATGCTATGACTCTCCTGTAGAGTGTAGTATAAAGGAGGTAGGGGACAACTTGGTCTCACATGACTGATCCCAAGGGTCCATTAACAAACCACTCTGACAGTCTTTTGACAGATCGCTCCTGCCAAAACTGTTTTCAAATCTTGGTGGATTTCAAAACATTTTAAACTACCAAACTAATATATCAGATAAAATTAATAAGTTTACTTAAAATATTGTAAAGTACATAAATCAAAACATAAAGTAGCAAAAGCATAAATAATGTGCAGTTGATATGGCTTTACAATGTGGAAAATCACAAAATGAGCAGTTTTCTGAGAATACATCTGTCTCGTAATGTGAGGGTCAACTGTATAGTGTGTAGTTCCAGTCACCACACACTGAGAATTATGTAGAGGCTTCGGAGAGGGTGTAGAAGAGTTTCATTGCCTGAATCAGAGTGTAGTAGCTATAGGCAGAAGTTGGACAAATTTGGATTGTTTTCTCTGAAGCATGGGAAGCTGAGGGGCAGTTTGATAGAAGTATATAAAATTGATGGAGAGATTAGGTTGTCATAGTCATCTTTCCCTGAGTGGAAATGTCAACTACCAGAGACATAGGTTTAAGTTGAGAGGGGGAAAGTTGAAAAATTATTTGAAAGAATGTCTTTTTGGTAGCTGCCTGGAAGGCTTTACCAAGGGAGATGGTAGAAGCAGATATAATAGAAACATTGATGAGGAATTTAGATGGACGTATGAACAGGCATGGAACAGAGGAATGCAAACCATGTGCAGGCAGATGGAACTAGTTTACTTGGGCATCATTGTGTGCACAGACATGGTGGGACAAAAGGCCTGTTCCTCTACTGTACTGTACTGTTTTCTGTACAAACCTCTTCTTTTGCTTAGCTTTTGAATCATATCTGTACTCCCACACAGATGAATAGACTAATGAGACATATGATAGCCATCCTCAGATGAAGAACCTGCTGAGGTGTCATGTAATTCCAATCCCCATTCCTGTTCCAAAATGTCAGTCCTTGGCCTCCTCTTCTGCCATGATGAGGCCACTCTCAGGTTAGAGTAGTAAAACCTTATATACTATCTGAGTAGTCACCACCCTGATGGTATGAACATTGATTCCTCTTCTAGTGTATTCAATATTTGAATAATATTGTAAGCATTCTCTTTTTCTTTACCTAATTAATTATGGGTTATATATAATAAGTACATGAATGGCATACATCATTACACAACCATGTCCTATGTGAGCGCCTTACCAATAAAAACAACTAAGCATTCTGGCTCCTATGTTTTTCTTCCGATTAGTTTCTGAAGTTACAAAACATAACAGTGGGGATGAGGAAATTTAAAAAGTACCCGAGATGACTATCTACCTGTTGAAGCACAACACATTTTCTTTTCGGAGAGGGAGAGAGACATTCAAGTTTTTTAAGAAAGGGTGGCTAATGTACAAAATTAACAAGCAACAAATAATGTCATGGGTTCATAAACCGTGAGCATTGGATGATAACAATGATAAGTAAAAATAAAGCAGAAATGGCTGGCTACATTGAAAAGATAGACACATTCAATATCACAACAAATAACTGGATGAGGTATACTGAAAGGATTGAACAGTATTCAGAAGCAAGTGAAATAGTCAACAAGAAACAAGTGCTATTGCTGAAAAGTATACAGTTTGATTAAAAGTTTAGCCGCTCCAACCAAATCAGCTGAAATTAGTGTTACTGACATTGTGAACATAATGCAGGAACACTTATAACCATTGCTGATTGCAGACTGTTCTAGGTTTCATAACCAGAATCAAATACAAAGGGGGTCAATTTCGGCTCACACGGCTGAAAAGAAGAAATTGTCCGAGCATTGTCATTTCAGTGATGGGCTTAGTGATGCATTAAGAGATCACTTAGATTGTGGAATCTCAAAAGAAACATTCCAAAATGGTACCTAACTGAAACACAACTCACATTTAAAAGAGCAGTTGAAATTGCTCTATCAATGGAAACAGCAGCCAGAGACTAGAGTTGTAGTCAGCAATGAAAGTGAGCAAGCAAAAAATCACAACATCTAATCAGAAATCTGTTTGACTGAACAGATTGTGTTACCATTGTGGCAGGGGGTCTCACACACCAGACTAATGCAGGTTTAAAGGCAAAACTTGCAGAAAATGCAACAAAGTAGGATACATACAAAAAGCACGTCATACAGACAAAAGGGAAGAGAAAAAGATTTTTAAAAATCAAGTTTTAGTTTCTAATCTGCATGTTGTTGACGAAAAATCTGAGATTGATGAGTAGATAGAACTGTGTAGCATTGAGATTTACAATGTGAAAACTAACAAGAGACAAGCAATATGGCCTACACCAGAAGGAAACAGCAACCTAATTAAAAATGCAATTGGACACTGACTCGGTCATCCCACACAATGAGTTTGAATGGCATTTCAAAGATATTGAACTGCATCCAGCAGATATCCAACTCAGAACTTATACTGGAGAAAAGATAACTGTTGTGGGAATGATAATTTTAACAGTACAATACAGCAACCAACAAGAAACATTGGGCTCATAAAGTAAAAATAGGAGGGCCTGCATTCTGGGGGTGTGAGTGGCTGAGATAACTACAGTCTGATTGGAGATCCATCCACCATTTTCATGCCACATCCCCTGCAGAAGAGTCAACTGAAAGCGAATTAAGTAAAGTACTGGATAATGCCACAGCAGTGTTCAAGGATGGCACTGGAAAACAAAAACATACCAAGGGTAAAATAGTGTTAAATGAAAATTCCACACCCAAGTTTTACAAAGATCATCCAGTTTCTTATACCAAGCATTGTAACATAGCCAGTGAGCTTGATCACATGGAGGCTGAAGGAATTCTTTCCAAGGCTGAGTGGGGCACATGGGTAATGCCAGTGGTTCCAGTAGCCAAGAAGACTGTGCCTGTCAGGATCTGGGGTGATTTTATGGCCACCATCAACCCTGTACTGTAAGTAGATCAACATCCTCTGTCCAGGTTAGAGGATATATTTGTACACCTTTCTGGAGGGAAACACTTGAGGCTGAGGCCTAATTACAGATGGAGATGGAAGAAGAGCCAATAAACACTCACAAAAGGCCCTATTGATATAATAGTCTTATTTTTGGAGTAGTGTCTGCAGCTGCCCTCTGGTGGAAAGCTATGGAGCAGGGTCTGCAAGGCTGCCCAGGCACCCAGTGTTACCTGATGACAAGGAACATCTCTAAAGTCCCAAGTCAGTGTTAAAAATATTAGACGATCAAGGGCTCAGAGCACAATGCATCAAGTGTGAATTCTTTAAATCAACCAAATCTTACTGTGGTCACGCTATTGACGCACAAGCATTACACAAGTGTGCTGAGAAAACTCAAACAGTGGTGGACTTCCCAAGGCCAAAGGACCTGTCACAGTTGCAGTTCATTTTAGTGTTTGTCAGGTATTATACAGGCTCCTGCTAAACTTGGCGAGGGGTGCTCCACCCCTTGAACTCATCACTTAAGATCGAAGAGAAATGGCACTGGAGAAAGCAGTGTGAGGTAGCCTTCCAAAAGGCAAAGGAAATGGTGATATCAGGCATTGTACTCAAGCATTATGATCCACATTGTCCAGTGAAGCTTCCTGTGATGCCCGCCTTATGGTATAGGTGCACCACTAGCCCAGCTGTTCCAGCACAGCTACAACACCGGCATCTACCCAGCAATGTGGAAAATTGCCCAGGTATGTTCTGTGCACAAGAAACAGGACAAGTCCCACCCAGCCAATGACCACCCTACCAGCCTACTCTTAATCATCAGCAAAATAATGGAAGGGTCATCAATAGTGCTATCATGCAGCACCTTCTCAGCAATAACCTGTGGATGCCCAGTTTGGGTTCCGTCAAGGCCACTCAGCTCCTGACCTTATCACTTCCTTGGTCCAAACATGGACTAAAGAGCTAAACACCAAAGGTAAGGTTATAATGATAGCCCTTGGCATCAAGGCAGCATTTGACCAAGTATGGCATTAAGATGGGCTAGCTAAAATGGAGTCAGTGAGAATTAGGCGGAAAACCCTCCCCTGGTTGGAACCATACCTGACACAAACGGAGATGGTTGTGGTGGTTGGAGGCCAATCATCTCATCCTCAGGACATCACTGCAGGATTTCCTCAGGAAAGTGTCCTAGGACCAACCATCTTCAGCTGCTTCATCAATGACCTTCCTTCCGTCATGAGGTCAGAAGTGGGGATGTTTGCAAATGACTCCACAATGTTCTGCACCGTTCGAGAGAGTGAAGCAGCTCACATCCAAATGCAGCAGGACCTGGACAATATCCAGGCTTGGGCTGACAAGTGGCAATTAACATCTGAGCCATGCAATGACCATCTCCAACAAGAGAGGCTCTAACTATTGTCCCTTGACATTCAGTGGCATCACCATCACTGAATTCCCTACTATCAATATTCTGCGGTTACCATTGACAGGAAACTGAACTGGTCTAGCCAACTTAACACCATGGCTACCAGAGCAGGTCAAGTGCTAGGATTCCTGAGGCATGAAACTCACCTCCTGACTTCCCAAAGCCTGTCCACCATCTTCAATGCTCAAGTCAGGAGTGCAATGGAATACTCACCACTAACCTGGATGAGTGCAGCTCCATCAACACTCAAGAAGCTTCACATCATCCAGTACAAGGCAGCCCACTTGATTAATACCACTTCCACAAGAACAGCCGATACCTGGGAACACCACCACTTGGAAATACCCCTCCAAGTCACTCACCATCCTGACTTGGAAACATATCGCCTTTCCTTTGCTGGACCTAAATCATGGAATTCCCTCCTTAACATCACTGTGGGTGTACCTACACCTTAGGGACCGCAGTGGTTCAACAAGGCAGATCATCACCACCTTTTCAAGGTCAATTAGGGTTGGGCAACAACTGCTGGCTTAGCTGGCAACACCCACATCCCGTAAGCAAACAAATAAAAAAAAGTCATGTCACACATTATGAATGATTGAAGCGAACATCTCATAGCCTTTGCATCATAGCAACACGTACAACATACTGGAGGAACTCAGAAGGTTGGGCAGCAGCCGTGGAAATGAGCCATCAACATTTCGGGCCAAGACCCTTCATCAGGACTGTTGCCTTTGTTGTCTTTGCATCGTGTTCGCTTACTACTGTTGAGAAAAATTACACATAGATTGACAGAGAGACCTTGAGTCTAGTTGAGGGTATAAAACATTTTGATCAGAGTTTACCCTCATTCTGATCATCAACCACTGGTGTCCATTTTCAGTCGGCTGAAGGGTGTTACACAAACAGCAACATTATGAATGCAGAGCTGGACTCTGTTTCTTGGAGGGTACAATTCCAAAATCTAATTCAAGAGGACAACTAATCATGGAAATGCTGATGGATTATCCCATTTATCCTTGGAAAAAGAAATACCTGAAATATTTACAAAAGAGGACACTTCCCTTGACATATTCTCCCGAATCCAAATCAAAAGTCATGCTACACACACAAAATGCTGGTGGAACACAGCAGGCCAGGCAGCATCTATAAGGAGAAGCACTGTCGACGTTTCAGGCTGAGACCCTCCCGACAAAGGGTCTCGGCCCAAAACATCAACAGTGCTTCTCCTTATAGATGCTGCCTGGCCTGCTGTCTTCCACCAGCATTTTGTGTGTGTTGTTTGAATTTCCAGCATCTGCAGATTTCCTCGTGTTTGCTCGGAAGTCATGCTGTTGTGGCACAGATGGTCCAAAGCAAAACCAGAAAAGTTTATAGACTGTCTCAGGTCTACGCAACAAAACAAAATGTCTGGAATGTGCAGCAGAAATTCCAGTTCTCCCATAAGTCAAATGCGGTTGACTTATGTGGGGATTGTACCATCCAAGCTGAGAGATGAAGTGTAGGAGGAGCTACATACCAGTCATCTAGACAGAGTGAAAATGAAAGTATTGGCTCATAGCTTTGTCTGGTGGCATGGGATAGATCAGCAGATTGAGCAGATGGCCTTGCATTGCTCGGGATGCTATCGCATTCAAAGATGCCAAGATCAGTGCCTCTCTGTCTCTGGGAATGGCCTGCATTGGCCTGGCAGAGGATAACATGTCAATTTTGTCAAACCATTCATGGTTGTAGTGGATACAGCTAAAAAGTGGCCAGAAGTGTTCCCAATATCCTCTACTACAGCTTCACACACAGTTGATGTGTTGAGAAGCCTCTTTCCAAGGGGTGGTATTACAGAACACTTAGTCACTGACAATGGACAGCAGTTTGCTGAGGACCAATTTCAGTCATTGAGAAAGGATCTAGGCATATATGATGAATAAACTGTTCTCGGACTTCCAGCCTGGTATGGGTATCGGTTATTTCTGACATTTCGATTACAAACTATCCGTGAAGAATATGGCAGAGTTTGTCATTGAAAAATTGATCATAATTGATACCTATACCCAGCTGGAAGCCCGAGAAGAATTTAAATTCAATCATTCTTAAAAGTAAATGGAGGAAGACATGTTACATCTGTACCATACCACCCAGCTACAAAAGGCTTGGCAGAAAGATCTGTCCAGATTCTAAAGAAAGCATAGCCAGCTAGGTCAGCAGAACACACCACACTGACACTGAATTAGAAACTTGCCAATTTCTCCCTTGCATATTGCAAAGCAGCACACTTCCTAATCAACAGCTCATCAGCTATGCTGTTCCTTTGTGCTCACATTTGGATCCCCTCAAACCCAGAGTCTCAGAAGGCGTATGTAGGACAAACAGCTGAGATGAATTGAAGGCTCTTCAATACAAGGAGGTTCAATGTTTCACTCCTGGACAAGCAGTCCTCATGAGAAACTACCGAGATGCTCAAAAGTGGCTGCTTGGAAAGACTAAGAACAGAACTGGACCACTCTCCTGTACAGTGGAGATTATGTCTGATATCTTCCGGACATGACAGATTGATCAGTTGAGGAGATCAGAGGCAATTGTTGGAGAAGAAAGGTGTGCAGAGCTGTCAGGACCACTTCCTGCAGTCCCAGTGTCAACACCTACAACCACCATAGAGAAGGTCCAAGAACCTGAGATTCTTTCACAGTCATAAGTCTCACCTGTCAAGCAGAGCAACCCCTCCACTCCACCCCCGTTAAGGAAAGTCTTTATCCCACAAGTGTAAGAAATCCTCCACAGTGATTAAATTTTTAGGTCTGAATGGGACAATTTAAAATTGGCTATGCTTTTGAGATGTGTATATATATTATATTGAATTGGAGTTTATAGCTTAGTAGGGAGGAGTGTTCATTTTTTCAGTAATAATTGAGTAATATTGTAAATATATTGTTTGATTAAGCATTCTTTGTTTGTTTACATAATTCATTGGGATCATATAAAAGGTATATGAATAGCATACTTATTATGCCACCATGTCTTATGTGAGCGCTGCATGATAAAAACAAGAAAAAAGAACTCAGTAGGCAAGAATCCTGGCTCATGTGTTTTTCTATCAATTAGTTCTGGAGTTACAAAACATAATATCTGCAATTTATGGTAATTTTCCTCCTCCTCTTTCACTCTTCTTCTATTCCCCACTCTGGCTCCTCTCTTACCTCTTCTCACCTGCTTATCACAACTCCCTCCCCCAGTGCCCCTCTTCTTTCCCTTTCTGCCATGGTCCACTGTCCTCTCCTATCAGATTCTTTCTTCTCATGTCCTTTACTTTTTTCCACCTTTCTCCTCCCAGCTTCGAACTTCATCCGCCTTCCTGCACCCGCCTAGTTTCACCTCTCACTTTGTACCTTGTAATCTTCCATCACTCCACCTTCTTATCCTGGAGTCTTCTCCCTCCCTTTCCAGTCCTGATGAAGGGTCTCAACCGATAACGTCAACTGTTTATTAATTTCCATAGATGCTGCCTAACCTGCTGAGCTCCTCCAACATATTGCTCTGGAAGTTTATTGTATATATTGTATGAATATACAAAAAACATTGGTGAAACTCAGCATCTATGGAGAAGAATAAACGGTCAATGTTTTAGGTTGAGACCCTTCATCAGGATGCATGAGTGCTCACAAGAATACCTGAAGTCCAAAGGTTGTTCAGGCGAAGCAGAGCAAAAAAAAAAATCAGAAGCTCTAATAGAATCTTAAAAGGGGAACTTGAAGGAACTTGTGTTGTAGTTAACATAATGCATTGGATGGCCATGTGTGGGGTATGGTGGAAATGTAAGTACCCCTTCTTCTTCTTCTTTTTCTTCTTCTTCTTCTTCTTCTTCTTCTTCGGTTGTCCATCGAAATCCAATGACGACGTCCACTCCTTTAACAGTGAGATCTTTGATGTCTATACAGTCCTATCCTGGACCCACAAGTTCTATTGCGGGTGGGACATGTATATGTGGTAGTGGTGGTAGTGATGGCAGCCATGGCTGCATTTCTCCTGGCTCTCTTCTGCTGTCTTCTAGTTGTTCTTTCCATCTCCAGAATACGAACCCCATCCCTACACAGCTGTCGCCAAGTGTTACGGTCAGCAGCAACATCCTCCAGGTCCTCGGGTCTGATCTTGCACTTACTTAAAGCATTCTTCATCTGATCCTTACAGCGCTTCCTCGGCCCTCCAGCTGAGCATCGACCATGATGCAGCTGGCCGTATAACACTCAGTGGGGTAGCTGACATGGGGGCATCCTTATCACGTGCCCCAGCCACTGCAGCTGATGCTGGGTGATCATGGCCTCAATACTTCTGCAGTTGGTCTTTACAAGTATTTCAGTGTGAGGCACCCGCTCACACCAGGTAATTCCCAGGATGCGCTGAAGGCAGCTTATGTGGAAGCGCTCCAAGGACTTGACATGACGGCTGTAGGTTACCCAAGCTTCACAGCCATAAAGGAGGGTGGTGACACAGACCGCTTGGTATACAGCGACCTTTGTGGAGGGATGAAGGCTCCTGTTCTGAAAGACTCTACACCGAAGTCTCCCAAAGGCAGCTGATGCCTGTTTAATGCGGCTCTGGATGTCGCTGTCAATGCCGCTATCCTCAGAGAGAATGCTCCCCAGATATTTGAAAGATGGCACTACTGGCAGCTTTTCATCACCAACAGTGAAGGCAGGTAGGGTGGGTGGGACACTTGTAGTCCATTGGCAACCCACCTCACCCCACCTTAAGGTGGTGAGTACCCCACCTTAGAATGAACATACCGTATTATCCCATGAATGAATAAGGCACCAGAATGTTACCAGGTAGGCAAGGGTTAAATTATGAGATTCAAGAAATAAATTTGGAAGTGCTTCCTCACACAAAGGGTGAAAATCTCTCCAATAGAAAGCTCAATCATCTCTATTAATGTTAAATCTGTGATTGAATAAATTCTCGCTAGGCAAATGGGGAGACAAATCAAATGGCTGAATTGTACTGAGGAGCCTTGTTGAAAGGTTTTGAAAAGATTTCCCCCTCTGGTCGATTTTTGATCTTGGGACACCCATAAGATGGAGACCGTACACTTACATGGTGTAATTGATCTGTGGAACAGATTTTAGAGCAAGGAGTTAAATAAGTGTGCAAATGATCTTCAAAGTTGGACATTATTGTTTCAATGATGAGAACAAAGTTTTTTCCCTGATCCTTGAGGAATGGGTAGGGAGATATTGAATGGAAAACTACTTTTGGATATGGACAGATAATTATGTATCCTCCAAGAGAATTAAGTGAAAAGTGCATTTATATAACATCCTCCACAGTCACATCATTCCAAAGCACTTTACAGCTATTTAAGTATCCTTAAAGTTTGGTCATTTCCGTAATGTGGAAACAGCGATCAATTGACACACAGCAAGATATCAAAAACAGCACTGTAGTAATTGAAAATGGAAAAAAAACGAGTCTGGAAATCTGAAGTAATAACTGAGAAACTAGAAACACTGAGTAGGTCAAAAACATCTGAATAGAGGAATGAAAAGTTAATATTTCAGATCTATGACCATTTTAAATCTCTACTCTATATTCTCCAGCCATGGAATTAAAGACCAAATCATCTGTCTCACTGATGATTATTCAGATATATTGTTCAGGTCACCACGGTTAATGCTTCCAATCTTTTGCTCTTTTCCCAAACAGTGCCATGGGATCTTTATCCCTGCCTGAGGTATGAGAGGATAGATAGCAAGAAAGAGACTGTAGACAGTGGAATATGGGGCAACAAACAATCTGATGGAGGAACTCAGTGGGTTGAGCAGCATCTGTGGGAGGAAGAGAACTGTCTACACTGTGGTATACAATGGGCTGAAACCCTGCATCAAAACTGAGAATGGAGAGAGCAGATGAGAGTCGGGGGGGGGGGGGGGGGGTGTTGATGAGAATGGCTGGAGGGTGATAGGTTGTTTCAATGATGGACGAGAGAAGCCAGGTTGGGGATAGGGAGAGGTGGAATTGGGAAACAGAAGTTGGTAAATGATTAGTAGGGGAAATAAGGAAAGAAGTGGACAGATGGAACCAAGGAGTGAAGATGAAGTATTGTATTCCTGCTTATCACCACACTTTTGAGGAGTGTGGGGATAAGCAGGAATACAAAGAGCTACCAATGCAGGGATATGATCAGTGAGGAAGATGATAATGGGAACCATTTGGAAGGTGATGAAGGGCAGGTGGAACCAAACACGCAAGGTATATGGTTACTGAAGAGTATGTATATGTGGTAGGTAGATGGTACCACAACAGGGGAGGGTTGAAAATGGGTGATGGGGGGTGCGGTGGTGGAGGGAGCATGAAAAAGAGACTGAAGTGGGAGAACCAGATGTGTATCAGATAGTGGGGGAGCTATGCGGGGGACAGGGAAGTAAGGAGGTAATTGTTACCTGAAATTGGAAAATGTTGAGAAATGTTACCCATGGCAGTGGTGTCTAAGAGGGCATAGGTTTACAGAGAGAAGTGACTTAGAGATCTGAGGAAGAATTTTTCAACCCACATGTTGGTTGCATTCTAGTCACACTCCTTGAGGTGTTGAAAGCAGATGCTTTCACAGCATTCAAGAAACATCCTTATGAATGCTGAAATCACTAAGATATTGTAGACTATGGGATAGGAGCTAGTAGATGAGGTTCACATAGGTTTGTCATTAGAAATCAGCATGAAGGTCTCAATCATTGTGTAACTCTCTGGAGTGGGGCTGGAAGCTATAACCTTCTGATTCAAAGACAATCCAATGTCTGACGAGAAAGAGTAGTTAGGAGCACACAGTGGAAAGTCAGTGAAAAGCAATACAATTTAATAGTTTCATGTCTATTGAGTCTAGAAACTGTAGGTCTGTTTTAAGTCACAATAACTGCATTTCACAGGAATGATTTCCGTTCACATTCTTGGCAATCTTGCATTCCTTCCATTGATGTCTGCTGATAAATGCAGTTTTGCAAGGAATTTGGAGAAACAGGCTAGCAGCTGTAACGTGGATTTGAAAAACAAAAAGCAGGTGATATTCAGTGATATTCCTTCAGAATAGCCTAATAGAGACAGATATTCATTGGAAGGAATCAGTAATTGATACATGACAAAATTTGGCACAGATTTCACTATTGAATGGCAAAATGTTTATTTTGATTTTAGTACAGAAAATGCAGCAAGCTGGCAATGCAGTGACAGTACTACAAAGAATGGGGAAACAGGTAAGCTAAGAGTATAAGCATTCTACATGTAAGTAATATACCGTAACTCTAGCAAACACTCAACTTCCTTGATGTTGGTTCATGGTGTTTCCTGAAGTTATAAAAATGATGACGGCTAATCAAGAAAATGTATATGTTATCCATTTCTGCTTGCAGCTTTAAAAAATATATAATTAGTATTTTAAATTCCACAGTTTTTCCAGTTCCAGATGGAAACTAAGCACCATGTATTATTAATATAAATTATTTACAATGGAACAGATGATTACAATTCATTTCAATACAAATTCACAGATTAGAGCGTAACTCATACACACAACACAATATTTTCTGCAATGGTTTGTCATATTGTCAATAGCAATGCTTTTCACTTTTAATCTGAAAGCAACTTTATGAATATCTGGTAATTTAACTGGATATGCATATCTAAATTATTCATTTTGATAATAAGATCCAAGCAAAAAATCCAATATTTAGTAAGTTTGGTTGAATCTGATGGACTGTGAAAGGAACTGGAGAAGGCCATTCAAAGGTTTGACATTATTTAACCATACATGGTCGATCTTCCATCAACTTCATTTACCTTGCTTGGCGCCATATCCATTATACTCATTAACCTTAAACTTAAAAACCTCAAGATGCAAATACATTTGAGGTAAGGAATTCTTGATTCTGTCAAGTTCATTAAAATGACCCTGCTTTCTTTACTAAGCCATTTTAATTAATGCCCCATTGATTTTGAATAGAGGAAATGCACTCAATGGCCACTTTATTAGGTACACCTGCACACCTGCTCATTAATGCAATTACCTAATCAGCCAATCATGTGGCAGCAACTCCGATGCATAAAAACATGCAGACATGGTCAAGAGGTGCAGTTGTTATTCAGACCAAACATCAGGATGGGAAGAAATATGATCTAAGTAACTTTGACCATGGAATGATTGTTGGTGCCAGACTGGGTGGTTTAAGTGTCTAAGAAACTGTTGATCTCCTGGGATTTTCAGACACAACAATATCTGGGCTTTACAGCGGATAGTGCAAAAAACAAACAAAAAATAGAGAGCTGCAGTTTTGTGGGTGAAAATGCCTTTTTAATGAGAGAGATCAGAAGAGAATAGCTGGACTGGTTCAAGCAGGAGCAAGAATGCTTGAACTCAAATAAACGTGTTACAGTAATGTGTACAGGAGAGCATCTCTGAATGTTCCACACATCAAACCTTGAACAGGATGGGCTACAGCAGCAGAAGACCATACCTTCGTCCACTCCTGTACCTAGTAAAGTGGCCACTAAGTGTAATTTGTCTTAATGCGTCCTATTGAACCCTTTAACACCTTTTGATCTTAGAACTTTGATCTCAAAAGGAGACCAGAAAACTTGAAGTATCTTGACACCCAAAATCCTGTTATCATTCAGGTGAGAACCTTCTGTTACCTCTCCTTCAGAATGTCTGAGAGGCTGCTTCAAATGGAAATGTCATAATGGTTATTTGTTAAGTAAATCTATTCAGTGATAAAGAATCAGAGTTCAGACTTACAATGAATTTTGAAGGGCTAAATGGTTTTCTCCTGTAGCTGAATTGTAGGAATTGGAATTTGATTTTGTTTATTATTGTCACATGTACTAAGATATAGTGAAAAACTTCGTTTGTGTGCCATCCAGACAAATCATGCCATGTATAACAGAATGCAGCTACAGAGAAAGTGCAATAGATTGGGAGATCAAAGGTTCATTTCACTGTACTTCAAGTATGTTCTTAATTAACTTGGTGTGTGCTCTCGAACTTTCATACCTCCTGTCCAACAGGAGAAGGGTGAAGATAGAATTTCCAAAGTGGGAAGGGTCCTTGATTATGTTGGTGCTTTCCTGAGGCCATGGGAAGTGTAGGTTTGGTCCGACCATGGGCTTTTACAACTGAAGCATAACTTATTTTCTTTGAGGTCCTCCCATCTAAACACCCACAATCCATAGAAAGTGTTGATAGCTTTTTTTTAAACTTATTTGCCTACTATACTTTATGTCGGTCAGTAATTCCCAAGTTTTCTTTACTTAAATAATGCACTGACTTGTCTTTTCCTGAATCCCTGCTGGAAGAAACTCCACAGTTGCCTGTGTTTGACATGAATTTGCCTGTTGCTAATTATCGGTTCTTAAATCTCCAGCAAAAGTCAGCAATACGTCATAGGTCACTGAACTAATATTTCTTTTCAGCCATAAGTCAGATTCAACTAAAAATCACTCACATTAAGTGAACATATGTATAAATATAGGTATGCAGTGGTACAATGAGCATTGTTCTTGAGGCAGCAGCACAGAGAGATACCATGAGAGACATAACATTCAGAAGAAAAACATATATTTACCATAAATTATGCTCAGAGTATATAAGAATTGCACAAGAACAAACACAATTAGAACAAATAGTCAAACTGTTTTTACTGACAAGAGAAGGGGCAAAGGCACATTACTGGTGCCTTAAAACCATTCACTTTGGGCAGATGGGGCTCATCACCTTGGTTGGCAGCTCACCTAGGAGAAGAAAACTCTGATCGCAAACCTCCGCTGCCTTGCCTCAATACCCACTCATGGGGAAGGCGTCGGGGGTAATCCCCGAGGAAAATATCTGGAGCTGGAGTCCCTAAAGCAGTCCTACATTGAGTTCAACACTGACTGGCAACTCCTGCAACGCTGCTGGTACCAAACTGTATCGGTGTCTGCCGTTCCTTTGGTTCATCAGATGCATGGAGAGAATGAGCTTGCTACCTGGGCAACGGCTTGCTCTCCATATCGTACTCCCCAGGCTTGCCTATCTAGACAGTTAGGATGCATTATTCATGGTTGACTCTAACCAACGTAGACCTCAGACTTGGACTGCAGTGTAAAGTGGTCATAACATTACTATAAAGAGATAATGATTAAGGTTGTGTAGAGTTCAAGAACCAAGTGGTTGAAGAGAAGTGAAGTAACTGTTCTTGAACCTAGTATGGGCCTTCAGGCTTCTGTCCATTCTGCCTGATGGTAGTTGTGAGAGGATGGCATGGCACAGATGGTGGGGACCTTTGATGATAGATCAATAAAACTCAGTCATTTAGCAAAGTTAGGTTTGAACTGACCATTATATGGTATCTTAACAGTTATATAGTGCTTTTGAAATACCTTGTGAATGTGAATAACTTTGCATTTAGTGTTCTTACCGACGAGATACTTTAGAGAGTGCAAAGAGAAAGAAATATGCATTCTGCATCTGTTCTCCTCTTGTACCACCTGAATGTAATTATGCATAAAATCATCTGCCTTGATGGCATGCAATCAAAATCTTTTTGCCATATCTCAATACATGTGACAATAATAAACCAATTCCCAATTAAATGGATTTTTACCCTGAGGTAGCATTATGGTCATACAGCTGAACTATTACTAGCGATGAAGTATTTGTTATTGATTGAAATGACACAAAATGTTTATATAATATCTTACTGAGTAGCATTTGATGATGACTGTGTTCCAGGAAATAAGACTCTTTGTGGTCTATGCATGTCTGGGTAGGTAGATGTCAAATGATAATTATCAAAGATCATTGCCATCCAGACCATGTCACCTTCTTGCAGCTGGAGATACAGAAGCCGGAAGTCCGTCACCACCAGGTTCAGGAGCAGTTACTTCTCTTCAATTATTCAGTTCTTGAACAAATGTGCACAATTCTAATCATTACCTCAATATGACAACACCACGTCCACCTTGAGTACTTTGCGCTAAAATTGACTTCTCTTTGTGCTAATTGTGAAATTTACTGTAAGAATTGTCTAATTTATATTCAATTTATGCTTTTTTCTGTGAATGTTGCGCATTCAATGCTATGTGCCAGTGATGCTGCCACAACATTAAACAACAAGCAAAGAAAAGCTCTTACACAAGAGCTTTAATAATCTTGACGCTGTCCAATAAAAACACATTAGATCACTTGGTGATCTTCCAGTAAACACTGATAAGAATTAAGCCTAGCTATTATCAATTTGGACCTGCAAAAATTCCCTGCGATTCAAGGCATGGGGAAGAACTCAGCATCTGTGCCAAGTTTCCTATTTCAGCATGGAATTTCAGATGCTGACTCCATTATGCATGACTATATTGCTTGATTACCACATACAAAAAATTATGTGTTTCTGCTACTGATATCTAAACTGGTTAGAAACTTTGACAGACCGTAAGACATAGAAGCAGAATTAGGCCATTTGGCCCATTGAGTCTGCTCCACCATTGCCTTCTTCCCGTAAACTTTAACACCATTACTAACCAAGAACCTATCAACCTCCACTTTAAACATATCCAATGACTTGGCCTCCACAGCCATCTGTTGCAATGAATTCCAGAGATTCGTTGACCTCTAGCTAAAGAAATTCCTCATATCCTTGTGTTCTGAATCTGTGCCCTCTGGTCCTACATTCCTCCACTATAAGAAACATCCTCTCTATCTATTTAGGCCTTTCTCCTCTTATTCTTCTAAACTCCAGTGAGTATAGGCTCAGCGCCATCAAACATTCCTCATATGTTGCTCCTTTCATTCGTGGGATTATTCCTGTGAATCAGCTCTGGGCCTCTTTCATGTCAGCGCATTCTTTCTTGGATAAGGGGCCCAAAACAGCTCGCAATACTGTAAGTGAGGCCTCATCAATGCTTTATAAAGCCTCAACATTATATCCTTGTTTTAATATTCTAATCCTCTTCCATAATCCATTATATTCTAGCGAGATACGATTTCCTAGCATAGAGGTCCAGACTGAAGCAGCACAGCCTTTAAGTTTGAGGTAGGACTGCTTCAAAACACATGAAAGCTAAGGGAAAGCCGAATCATTCTCCGCAACAAATGACTGAGATCAAAGGAACATGTCAGAACTGAGGGAGGTAGAATTTTTTTTATCAAGGATTTTCAGAAGCTATGTAAGGTGGATGAAGCTGTGTTAGCAATAGTCAAACAGAAACGAAGGAACTAGGTTAATTGAGTTGAAATCAGTGATGATTTGTTTGACTGTTGGAACAATCTAAAAGAGCTGAATAGCCTCCTCCTGGAGTCAAAGATTCCAAGTACAATTATTATCAAAGTATGTATACAGTATACAACCCTGAGATTCGTCTTCCCACAGACAGCTTCAAAACAAAGAAAACCATGGAACCCATTCAAAGAAAAACATCAAACCCCACCCCCCACACAAAAAAATTGCACAAACAGCAACAAAAAAATGAGCAAGAAACACAGAATATAAGACACAAAGTCAAAAGATCCAAAGAGTGCAGGCATATTCATTGCTGCTCAGTGTTCGTTATCTGAAGGCTGCCCAGGTTCAAAATTACCCAAAATAGCAACATCTTCCAGATGAGATCCAACTATGACTCTTTACAACTGAAGCACAATGTCTTTGTCATTTTATTCTGAGCTCCTTGAAATAAATACTAACAATCCAATTGACTTCTGATAGCGTGTACTGATTAAACATGTTTGCTTTTTTGACGCCCAATACCCTTTGGCTAATCAGCAATTTTCTTTCTCCCAAATAGTCCAAAAGGAAAAGTTGCTGAGAGGCTTTGTGCTACAATATCCTGCTGTCTTTAAGAGTTAGAACAATAATCACCAACAAAATGTAGTGCAGAGATTTGCCAGGATCTCTTCAAACTTGTCACCTCCTCCACTAAGCAGCATAAGGGCAGCAGGAGCTCAAGATCCCCTGAATGTTGTACTTCAAGCTACACACTATGACCCCTTTGAACTAGGTTCAGTAGGTTCAATTTAATATCAGAGAAATGTGTACAATATACATCCTGAAATTCTTTTTCCTCGCAAACATCCACAAAAACGGAGGAGCTCCCCAAAGAATGAATGACAGTTAAATGTTAGAACCCCGAAGCCCCCCCAACTCTCTGTTCCCACACATAAGCAGCAGCAAGGAGAAGAACCCCGCCCCCACCAGCAAAAAAGCATCTGCACCCTCCACCGAGCACTCAAGCGTGCAGCAAAGCATCAATGAAGACACAGACTTGCAGTACCCCAAAGACTATTCGTTCACCCGGTAATTCGACATACCACAGGCTCTCCCTCTCCCCCTAATGGAGGAAAAAGAGGTGACCCCATTTCACAGCGAGAGGGGAGACATTACAAAACAACTTTGCCGATTTATGGTGTTAAAAGTCTGTTGTGTTGCTTTTTCAGAGCTCTGTACCCAAAGATCTAGGGTCTCTGGGCACACAGCCAACAGCCAGCTCGCTGCTTACAATCTTCACTGTACTCCCATGACACACCACCCACCTCCAGAGCCAAGAGAACCCGGCACTCTGAAGGCACGCCAGTCTTCTAGGCCGTGTTCTACGTGTATCACAAAACAGCTGGTCGTGAGGCCCTGAGAGTGTGTCTCATTCCTGCAAAGATCCAAAGTCAGCGTGTAACTTCAGGCCAGGGTTTTCAAAAGAACCCTGCAAAAGAAAAATAAGGAATATTAAAGATAGAAATAGAGCTTTTTCCAAAGATGCAAGCAAAGGAGTTGCCGTTAGGCCCCATCATCCTAAGCTCTGCCCTACATTACCGTTCCTTCACTGGCACTGCACTTAACTCCAGGAACTCTCTGAGAATGTGCTAAGGGAGCACATTCATCAGAAGGATTAGAATGATCAAGAAGGTGGCTCACCACCAGACTCTCAAGGGCAATTTGGGGTGGATTTCTTGATTAGTCAAGACATGAAAGGTTATGGGGAGAAGGCAAGAGAATGGGGTTGAGGAAGAAAATGGATCAGCCATGAGGAAATGGTGGAGCAGTCTTGATGGGCCCAATGGCCTGATTCTGCTCCTATATTTTATGGTCTTATGGCAATGGTTACTAGCTTTTCTGGTGACAGCTGCATCTCATAAATGAATAAAATAAAAGATTAAATAATGCAGCCAAGTTATTGAAAAAGAAAAAAAAACTCTTTGATATATTCTAAACTCAAAGTTATAGATTTCCCAATCGTACTCGTTCAACTTTAAGCATTAATTCAGGATGTTTTCTTCAGAGGTAATAAACCTGCCGAAGGACTTGCCTGTTACTCAATATGTGTCAGCTGAATGCTTATTTGTTATAATGTTAATGATTTCTTCCCTAAATCCATACCTAATATGTCTACCTCATTCTTACATTCCAGCTGAGAGAATCTGCTGCAAACTGCTGTGCCTCATGTTTCTGTGTTTGCAGGGATCCCAGCAATACATTCAAAGTACTGCCAGGATCTGACGCTCAATACAATCGCCAATACATAAAAGTAAAATATTTAGCTTCACACAAAATAAACACTTAAATATTTATTTCAATTGATTTGTTGCCCTGATTCATGATCCCTTGTAGAGTGGTCAGCAGCTTGTTAATCATCATTTCTCTGATTTCTCCCAATGGTCAGTACTATCATTACTAACTCTGCAGAGAGGAGCCACCGTGTATGGATTAACTCTTTAAGGAGTGCAATTCCACTCCTCCACTGGAATAAAACTGCCCAAAGAATCATTATTTCATCTTTGATGAAATTTCCATCCAGCTATTTGTATAAAATGCTTGGCACACCTTCAGTTGTTCACAATGTTCTGTACATCCCTATTCATGGCTTCATCTCTGCTCTGACTTCATGAATTTTCTGTACTACAGCTTTAAATCTGCAAGAATTTGCCTTGATCCAGGTAAGAGAATTCAATGGAGATTTCACCAATTCAGATTAAAATCATCAGGATCCATAAAATTGTGGATTAGATGTGCCAACCATTCAGCTTGGTTCGAAGATTGTTAGATGAGATCCTTCACTAGCAATAGAGGTCATAGCATTATCAGTTTTGTCTACTGCTGTTCGCAACCCGTTGTAAATGTAGGTGAATCATCCTGATGAGTCGTGATGACCTGAAACATCAATAGTTCCTTTCCACCTACAGATGCTACTCAAAACATTGAGTACTCTACCAAATCATTTGTTGTTTCAGATTCCAAGAGCTGTAGTCTCTCCTCTCTCCAAATAAATTTGTTATGCTTCCTTCTGCTCTGATGCACAGTTTACGACTTCTAACTGTCCCTTTGTTTTCTTACCTTGATTGTCCTATAACAGATTGTCCCATCAAACAGATGGCTTCATCAACAGGTGGAGGAGAAAAAGCTGTTCCTGAAACATTGAGTGTGTGTCTTCATGTTCCTGTATCTCCTCCTTCAATGCAGCAAAGAGGAAAAGGCATGTCGTTAATGATGGATGCCATCATTTCAAGGATTCATCTTTTAAAGGTCTCCTGGAGATGGGGGAGGCTAATGCCTGTAATGGACTTGGCTGAGTTTACAACTTCCTACAGCTTTTTTCTGATCCTGTGTAGTGGCCCCTCCATGCTAGATGGTGATGTATCCAGTTAGAATGCTCTCCATGGCACATCTGTAGAAATTTGCAAGTGTCTTTGGTGACATACCAGATCTCTTCAAACTCTTAATGAAATATAGCCGCTACCATGCCTTGTTCATAATTGTATCAATATGTTTGGCCCTGGATAGATCCTCAGAGATGTTGACACCCAGGAACTTAAAACTGCTCACCCTTGCCACTTCTGATCCTTCGATGAGGACTGTTGTGTGTTCCTTCAACTTGAATGCAAGGCCATTGCTGCAATACCACTCAGCTAGCTGAGGAATCTCACTCCTGTATGCTTCTTCATCACCATGTGAAATTCTGCCAAGAACAGTTGTATCATTGGCAAATTTATAGATAGTTTTGAGCTGTGCCTAGCTACACAATTGCGTGTGTAGAGAGAATAGAATAGAGCAGTAGGTTAAGCACACGTCCTTGAGGTGCACCAGTGTTGATTATCAGTGAAGAGGAGATCTACTTCCATTGCAGAGGGCTGTACAGAGGCCCAGGTTTTGGAGCTTGTTGATTAGAACTGACTGTATGATTGTGTTGAACGCTGAGCAGTAGTAAAAAAAAAAATGCAGTCTGCCATAAGTATTGCTATTGTTCAGGTGATCCAAGGCCGGGTGGAGAGCTAGTGAGATTGCATCCACTGTAGACCTATTGTGTGATAGGTAAATTGCAGTGGGTCTACATCCTTGCTTAGGCAGGAGTTGATTCTAGCCATGACCAACTTCTCAAAGCATTCATCACAGTAGATGTGAGTGCCATTGGGCGATTATCACTGAGACAGCTCACGCTGCTCTTCTTGGGCATTGGTATGAAAGTCACCCTTTTGAAGCAGATGGGAGCCTCCAACTACAGCAGTAAGAGATTGAAGATGTCTTTGAGCAATCCCACCAGTTGGCTGGCACAGGTTTTCAGAACCCCATCAGGTACACCATCGGGGCCTAATGCCTTGCGAGGGTTCATCTTCTGGAAAGATGTCGGCCTCTGAGACAGAAATCACAGGTCAACAGGTGCTGCAGAGATTTGCACAGCTGTAGTATATTCACCCTTTTAAAGCATGTGTAGAAGGTGCTGTGCTCATCTGGGAGTGAAGCATCATAGCCATTCATGATGTTAGGTTTTGCTTTGTAGACCTTTTGAAGTGTACAACACATGGCCACCACTGTGTCGCCAACTCAGCAAGAGAGCCAAGTAAATAATTACTATTCCATAGGCACTACCTGCCATTTTACAGTTTGATCCATTTGTTACCCATGTCCACTGTTTGGCTGGCATGAGCTGTTCTTTTACTACGAAGAGTATTTATTGTGGTATAATCCTCATTGAATGACCTCCTAATATTGTGACAGCCTGGTTCACTAATAGGGCAGCTAATGACTGTCACCCTTAGGTCATTTGTCTCCATTTCCCAGAGAGCCAAGTATGGTTCTACCCACTGAAACATTTCAAAATTGACTTCAGTTAAGTTTCCTTGATGAAAATGTTGTCTTGCTAACTGAAGCAACCACTCTTTAGCTCTTGGTACCTGGCTTTACCTCTAGATAAAGCTTTTGACACATCCTGAAGATGTGGAACCTGACAACAATCTAGTGCACATCATCTGTCAAGTATCTGTCAATAGTTGAGACACTAATGCTGTCTATTTCCATTACCTTGCTGATGTCTAGGAGTGGACTAATTAGACATAATTTGATAGAGTAAATGAAGAGAAGGGGTATTACAAGATATGAAGCTCAGCAATTATAAATAAATAACAATAAATGAGAACATGAGATGAAGAGTCCTTGAAAGTGAGTCCAAATAACGAGCAA